>NC_056733.1:835241267-835272627 GCF_019279795.1 Protopterus annectens
TGGAAATTTCACTTGTATTGTCTACCCGTCGTTTTTTTTATTAATTTTGTAATTGTATTTCTGTAAAGTATATGCCATTTACTTTGTAATTGTATGGGGCTTTTCTCCCCAGGACTCCGCTGAAAGTGGGCACTTGTTGTCTAGTCGGACTATTCTGGCTAACAAATGTTAAGTAAAATATTATAAATAATGTTATTGTGTGTCTGACTCTTTCCTGAATTCCCATGACTAGTATTTTTTCTGAGAAGCTTTGTAATGGCAGACTCGAGCATTAAGAAGTGTGCTGAATGTGGACATAAGCTCACCCTTCAAGACCCTTACACTTCATGTATTTACTTTTTGGGCTCAGCCCATTTAGTCACATCGTCAGTTCCGCGCCCCTTTTTAGCTCAAGGGTGCTTTAAGCTAGGTGTGAAAAGTTGATTGTGAAAGGTCTTTCATCATGAACAGGGTCATCGTTGCCGGGACCTTAATCCTCTTCTTTCCCCAGTCAAGAAACAGGATAGGCCGAAGTCTAAGGAGAGGTCACTAGAAAGAAAAAGGAAAACATAAGGAAAAAAGAAAAGGACAAGTGGTCACATACTTCTGCCAAAAAATACTCTCGAGCTGATCTTAAAACTACCCATAGGTTGGAACTGACAGCTTCTCTGAACCGTCCATCTCCTTGACCCTTGTTCTCACTGGAAACGGAAAGGAAGATGGTCCAGTGAAGATTCTTCACCAGAAGCAACTGCATTTTTGGAAGCCTTTGGTTCCAGCTCAAAATCATCTTGTGTGGTACTCCTGTTAATGCTGTTATTGACCTCATGGCACAGTGGGTATGAAGGACCCTGATATGGTGGAGCTGATACCCAAAAAGCCGGACAAGATTTTAGCAGCTCCAAGGGACAGGAAACATTGCAGCAAAGGTCCACCAGTTGGATGCGAAGATTATCGCAGCAAACAACAAAAAGAATTATCAGAGTAAAGTTCCTCTGTCCATCCCTGTAACAGGGAGTACAGAACATTGGACATGTTCAGGCAATGGACTTGGTCCTCAGTGACCTTTGCCTTTAGGTCTCTGAATTACTGGTCTCTCCTGGAATCTGATGACTTGACTTCATCTCTTTTTAGAGTATTGCCCACAAGATGTTCAGAAGAAAGTAGACTCTCCTCTCTTTACGCTGCAGTCCACTTTTAATGTGGCCGTGCAACTAATTTCTAATGCTCTTGATGGCTTGGCCAGAGAGGAAGGTACAGAACTTGCCATACATTGACATGCTCTGATGTCTCTTAAAAGCTTTTTGCAAAATCATTAACACATCCTTCATCAACACCCCATATGATGGCTCTACACTTTTCAGGTATAAAGTTAGACACTGACCAGGAGCCAGCAGGATCGCAATACTGTCCTGGAGAGGGCATCTGTTTTTCTGTCCCCCAAAGATTTTCCTCTAGGATTCAGAAGGCTGGGGAAAAGATGTGGTTTCATAAGTCAGAGTTCTTATGACTCTCCTGGTGGTAGACCTCCACATGCCAGAGGTGGAGGAAATTCCAGTGGACTTTGCCCAAGAGGCAGAGCTGGACCACATAGCAGGGGCTTCTGCAGTTCTCTTAGTGAGAAGCCCTGTCACCATCCCTGAAGGGTTGTCTGACTGCTGCACTTTGGAGGCAGTTGTAGGGCGCTTATCCTTATCCTTGTGTTCTCAAGCCTGGCAAAACATTTTTTGTACCCATAAATCTTTTGGTATATTTTTGAGAGGCTATTCTGTTCCCTTTACTCTTCCTCCTTTAAAAAAGAAGGTTGTTCCCGATGTTCCATGGGAACCAGCATCAGCAGAAATTCCCAAGCTGTTAAGAAAAAGTCATCCAACCAGTTCCTCAAGACCATTTAGCATCCGTTGTCTATTTGAGTTTCTTTTTAGTACCAAAGAAAATGGTGGACCTCAGACCAATTTTTGGTCAGTCACCTGAATCCGTTCATGAAACAGACGAAATTCTGGATGGTCACAGTTCAGTCCATATTGCCTACACTGAGGAAAGACAATTGGTTGTGCTCAATAGATCTTCAGGATCCTTACGATCTTGTGAAGATAGAGAAGCACTCTAGGAGATTCCTCCTTTACTGTCCGGAAGCCAGGCACTACCAGTTCAAAGCCGTGCCTTTTGGTCTCACCACAGCCCCCAAGGTGTTCACCATGATAATGTTGGTGATAACTGCATACTTGCGTCTACTAAAGATCCAAGTCTTCCCCTATCTTAACAGTTGGGTCCTATCTGCTGCTACATCACTTGGACCTTATGCTCCAGTTACTACTGGACTGAGGTATAACAGTAAACTTTTCAAAGTGTCTGTTGTTACCAATCCAACAGACAGAATTTAATGGATGCCATCGCAACACAATTCTACAAATTGTCAGTCTTCCTCACTACAGGGTTACATCTTTACATCTAACAGCCATGCAGGGGATTCGTTATTTGTAGCTAAAATTAAGATTTTAATTGAAGTATTTGTTGACAGGGGCTGCAGTAGACAAAAGGTGACAGATGGCAGAAGAGTTTACTGGAAGTAGACATAGATTTCCTTCTAGACTGACACATGGTCTTCCTAATAGAGTATTAACAGAAATTACAAAAAAAGTTTGTGTCCATTTCTTTTGAAACTTGTATGGTATTATGAAAGTATTTAAAAATGGAAGATTATAACAGGCAATCAGAAAACACTTCTTTCGGCTTTTCACGGTTAGGGGTCGCCACAGCGGATCATCTGTCCGCTCATGATTGGCAGTGGAGTTTTTCATTGCCAAGTTGCCAGCCCGACACCCAGCCTTCCACAGAAGGCACACACACATGCACATACTCGCACCTAGGACTAATTTAGTGTGCCCAATCCACCTACTGCATGTTTTTGGGATGTTGGAGGAAATCCACGCGACCACAGGGAGGACATGCAGACTCCGCACAGGAGGCACCCCAGCCGAGAATCGAATCAGAGAACCTCTTGCTGTGAGGCGGCAACGCTAACTGCTGCACCACCGTGGCCACCCAGGCAATCAGAAAACACACTGATTCTAAAAGATTGTGTTGCCTCATAAAGGGTCTACTGCAGATAAGTCTTGTTACATGACTGTGGAAAATGCTATTAACATAGCTCTTTAGCTGCAATAAGGTAAATTTAATTATTGGCTAATTTGCATATCTCTGAATCAACCAGTAATTACTGCCACTACTACATAACACATTTCAGTGGTGATTACTACCAGCAGATTGTGCATCACATTTATAGGTTCCCCACTCAGTCACTGTCCCATACATGGCAGACATTCATGCACACATGCATGCACTCTCGTATTCTCACACTGACATGTTCACATTCACTTGTTATACCCCCCCCCCCCTTACACACACTTTATTTAGATTCATGTATTTATTTGGCATTTGTTAACTGGGTTAGTCCAATTGAGCCAGAAGCCCGTTTTCAGTGGAGACCCGAGGAGAAAAGCTCCAGTACAATACAATACAAGACATTCTGAACTTACATTTAAGATCAACAATAGAATAAAAATAAGTGGTCACATAGAGCAGAACAGAATTAAACTAAGGCAGATAATAAACATCGAGAGTTGAGAACAAAATTATATACAAGTGATGTTACATTGAAAAGTAGGTACAAAAATTATATACAAATGTTACATGTCATGTAACTGTAAGTATTGATATTTGCATAGACTGTGGTTGCAAATGAAGTACAGGTGTTCAGAAGTTTGATACAACTCCAATTTGAGTGAAATAGAGTAATGTGAGATTAGAGCTGTGAGCAAAAAAAAATGAGGTTAGAGAGAGGGAGAGGGGTTTATGTAGGGTCCTGGTAGGGGCAGGACCATGAGTTTAATAGGAAGTTTTTTAGCTCTTTTTTTGAAACTATTAATGTGTGATATTTTTTACATTAGAGGGGAGTTTGTTCCAGGCTTGGGACGCTAAGTATTTGTATAAGAGGAGTTGTTGGGATTGTAAATATCGAGGAGATGTTGGTCAGAGCTACAGAGTGAACGATTAGGGGTATATTAGGATACTAGAGAGGAGATGGAAGGGCAGTAGGTTTAAGTATGGAGTGTGTGATATGCTCTTGCCCATTCTTGCACATGCATGCACAAACAATTATTCTAATTCATTCATATCTGTATAGGTGTGTACACACACCACTATGCACATCCACCCATTTAATCCCCACCACCACCACCATTAATTTTCTGCTGAACTTCCCTAAACTTGTGAGCAACTTATCTGAATGGGTGGAGGCCATCTTTTGGCCATATTAATTTATGCAGACCAGCAATTCTCTAATTGCTGGTTTACATAAATCACTTACTGATGACATTTCCACAGGAGAGCACATGGCTAATTGGCATTAGCCACTCCCCCAGCATACCTCATTATTTTACAGCACCGACAAAAGGATGGCCAACTGAGGTGATTCATATGACATGGAAAATCACTGCAGTGGGCTTGTCTTCTCAATCAGAAACGATTTTTGTAAGGGATTGGCTGCTACTTGTAGGGGGCATTGCTCACTGTAACCCTTTCTGAATTACAGAGACAAATGAAATGATGTTTCTACCTGTCATTTCTAATGTGAAGGGTACAATACCCTTGCAGATTATGCACCTATTGCCCATTGATTGATGCAGGACCTTTTCTGGATCTGATGCATTTTAGTCATAGTATTGGTACTATGATGAATTACACATGTAATTCTATTGTAGATGTGTATGATGCTAATTACTTAACTTGCAGTCCTTTTGATGGTAAAACTATTGGGAAACGTTTTTGTATTAGTGAACATGTTTATGTTAAAGAAATATCAAATAATGTTTTGTATAAGCATAGCACTGTCTGCACTAAGAAGTTTTTTGTAGTAGACCATGTTTGTGGAAACTTCAGGAAAGGAAATTTAAATAAGTCTGAAGGCGAAAGTACATTGGTAGTTATTCTTAGCAGCCCATAGAACACTTGATCTAAATGTGTCTTTCGGCTTTTCCCGGTTAGGGGTTGCCACAGCGGAACTCTGGTCCGCTAATGATTGGCAGTAGATTTTTACGTGCCGAGTTGCCAGCCTTGACGCACAGCCTTCAAAGAAGGTACACCCATTCACGCATGTCTCCACACAGAAGACGCTCTAGCTGAGAATCGAACAGGACAACGTCTTACTGTGAGGTAACAACGCTACCGCAGCAAGTAAATATAAAATGCTATTTGAAGTTGTTACCTGCATGATTGTTAAAATTGTCATTAAACTTCAATCACTTGCTTTTATCCTGTGACACATCGTGGGATTTACAGTTGTACAGTTCTGCTGACATTCTGATTGTGTAAAAGCTGAAATGCGCAACTCTTTGAATAAAAGCGTTTTTTAATTTTGGCAGTCTTAGAACATTGTTACTATAATAGCTTAAACTAAAAATTTTGTATATCACTGCGTGTAGTTTGGTGTGTGGCTGGTTTGCATTTCCTTCACTCAAATTGTACTCTGTCCCTGGCTAAACTTAAAATGACTAGTGGAATCAAGGCTTCCCCAGTTAAATTAAAATAAACAATAAAAAAAAATGTTTTACCACCGTGCTTTTCTTGGTTGTTGGTTTTTGTTGTACAGGAATTAATGTAATGACTAGATCAAAGACTGAGCAAGCTAGTTTGCATTCATTTTTAAATGATATCCTCTTCAGCTAATGCTATTGCATTTGTGATGTAGAGAACAGGTAGCTTTTAGCATTTTCAGTGGCAACTGAGGTTATTAATAAAATGGACTTCATTTTAGAAGCGAGTGTTTGTATGCCTGGTAGTAGCCATTCTTGTGGCTACATATGTAATACAAGTAGATAACTTCTAGAGAGTGTTTTTGCTGAGAAGGAATAAGGGATTAGACTTAAATAGATAAGTGCGTTAAGAGATGAGTTGAAATTTACGTTGGAAATTTCTAGTCATTTGGAGAGAATATGGAATGGTTGTAATTGTAGGTAATTTAAAATAGGTAAGAAGAATAAGAGCTTTGGTGAGTTGAGGGAACTGTAGTATCACTGATACTTATGATGACTGTTTGCAGCTAGTTTGTGGCACCAGTGCCTATAACTTGCCATTTTACACTGGAATAATTTCCCACCATATTATACTGATGCCTTTGACTGGTTAAACCATTCCTTTTATCTGTTGCAAAGACAACAAATTATCCGTTAGTCTCTACTGGGCTACGAGGTTGCACAAACTGTGCTGAGAACTTTAGTTTTAGCCTTTTGTTTATATTGGGTGATGCCTCTGCAATATGCCTAAAATCGCCTTTGTTGCATCCAATGCATTCAGTCAAGTCCCTAACTAATTACCTAAGCTACTCCTGATGAATCTTGATTAACTCCTTACTATCTGCCCAGATATACAGAGCACCCCATGTGTTTATTGGACACCTTGGGATTATTATCCAAATCTCATCTTTTGGCAATTTCCAAGCATTAGGTACAGTGAGATATCTGTGGGTATGTCCACCCATCACGTTTGCCATTTATAGAACCCCTTCTATTCCCCCACCCCTTTAGCCCATACCAACAACCATACTACACTGCTGTCTCTAAACAATTAATCTAATACAAGCCCTCATGGGTGAATTTAAAGTTGTTTCCGTAAACCTAGCAAAGATACACTGCTAATGGTATATGTAATGCTCGTTATAGTTCATCAATTCACTTTGTTGAACAGATTACATCATCTCTTATAGAGGAGCAGATGTATTCAGTCTGGTTCTTATTAATATGGTAACACCACAAATAACTTCGCATGCAGGACTGGTGCAACGGCCAAAGAAAATCACAATGTAAAACAAAAAAATAGCCAGCACTAATAGAACACCATTTATTTAAATTATAAGGTGTGAATACAGAATCATACCTGTTTCGGCAAATAGCCTTGTTCAGTGATACTAAAACATTCTGTTCATTGACTATATATAGTCAGAAAGCTAATTAGCTAACAAATTAGCTGACAAATTAGCTAACACATTGATGAGTGTTCATTTAAAGTGACATGGTATAAATTTAAATTAAACTGATATCTCCACATTTTTGTCCATCTATTGAATTATTTATAGAGACCAGTTAACCAATGTATAAAGCCACATATTATTATTGTACATTTTATGCAAAAAACTTACAAATGATCATTTAAACCTGGATAAAATAATCCACCAAGTCTAATATATGCTTTTTCTTTATGATTCAATAAATCATGACAACTAGATTTATCACTATAAACCCCCTTAACAACATCAATGATCTGAAATTGAAATTTGGCATTAGCATGAGTCAACGTATGTTTGTATAAAGCACTAGTACAGTATTTGTTTCTGACATTACTTAGATGTTCAGATATTCTAATTCTAAAAGGCCTAGATGTTTGGCCTACATAAAAAGCCAAACAAGAACATGTCACCAAATATATTACCCAACTAGTTCCACAGGTACCAAAACATCTAATGTCAAAAATGTTTGTGATATTTTTACAGGAAAATTCCTTGCATTTCTTGATATGAACACAAAAAGAACAGTGGCCACAGGGGAAACGACCCCTCAATTCAACTCCTGACCATGTACATTGTACCACTTCAGCATTGGAACTTATACCTCGCTTGTACCAATTGAAGTAATAGCCCAATGTACGGCCTCTCCTATAAGAAAATAAACATTCTTGGGGCAGAATATTAGCCAACCTTGAGTTGATCATTAGAATATTCCAGTTGTTGTTAATCACCCTTTTGATAACATTAATATTTCTGCCAAATGTTGTAATAAATCTAATAGGTGTCAATTTGGAGGTATTTTTCTCCTTTTATTTCAATAAATCATCACGGTTAAACTGCTGTGCCCACTTTAAAAGCTGATACTACATCCCCATATTTATAATCCCCTAACTAAGAATCTTTTCCTAAGATCCTGTTGAAAGAATTCATAATCATCCTGATTTGAACAAATTCTTTTAACTCTTCAAAAATTGTGACTTGTGGATATTTGTAAAAATATGTTGGGGATGTAAACTGCTGGCATCCAGTAACATATTATATTGTGGGTATTTTCTATAAATTTTTGAATCTGAAGTGTGGTCCTTATTCCTGTTCACACATACATCCAAGTATTGAATTTGTTGATATTGTACATTTAGAGTAAATTCAATCCCCCAAACATTGTCATTAAGATATTCTACAAATTCTGACAGATATTCTAAATCACATCTCCAAATAAACCAACAGTCATCTAGGTACCTTCGCCATATATCCAGCTCCTCTATATATATATATATATATATATATATATATATATATATATATATATATATATATTATGGAATCTATCATAAATTAGACATTCTTCTAAATATCCCATAAAGAGGTCAGCATAAATAGGGGCGAATGAAGCCCCCATGGCTGTACCTTGAACCTGTAAATAACAATGTTGATGAAAATAAAACACATTTTTAGTTAATACATGCTCAACCATACAAATAAAGTGTTTAAACCCGGTGGATAAATATTACTTCTTTTCAGCCAATATTCTACTGCTTGCAACCCAGCCCAATGTGGGATATTGGTATATAATGACTTAACGTACACATCAACCAACCGGGCTCAAGTTGGGAGTCCGTAATAATTTGTAAAAACTCTGTAGCGTCATTTAATCTAGATCTAACTAGTGTCAATAGTGGGTTGAGATGTAAAAGTCAAAAATTCTGAAAGTGGTTCTGTTAGTGATCCATGACCTGAAACTATGGGTCTACCTGGAGGTTTTAATATATTCTTGTGAATTTGTGGCAGTAAATAAAAAAATTGTTTACTTGGATTCACTACTGTTAGTTGCATTTTGGTATTGTCAATAATACCTACTTCAACTGATTCTTCCAAAAATTCATCAATTTGTTTTTTGAACATATCAGTGGGATCCAAAGGCATTGACATGTAATGTTGTGTATTATTAAGTTGGGTATAAGCCTCAACCATATATTGTTCTGCATCCATCATAACCACCGCACCACCTTTATCTGCTGAAGTAATGACAATGTTTGGGTTGGTTCTTAAGCTCTCAATGGCCTGAATTTCTGAATCAGATAAATTTCTGTTTAACATAGAAATCTCTTCCTGTTTAAAATGTAAATCTTTAATCACCTTTTCCTGAAAAATAGCCACATATTTATCCATCGGTGGCTGAAAGGTAGATTTATGAAATCGAAAACCAGTGGATCCTTGCGAGTTATTTATGTCCCCAAAATACAATTTTAAATTAAGTAATCTACAAAATGTCAAAACATCCTGTACTAGATTGTATTCGTTGACAAAAAAGCCCGGAACAAAAGATAGCCCTTTGTTTAATATTTTTAATTGTGTTTCATTTAAAGACACAGATGAGATATTATGAACATTTGCATAAACATCTATTTCTGAGTTAGAACTTCCATTAACATTTCCAAGTTCTTTACCGTATCTATGTTTGTGTTTTCTACCCCCCCTGTGTCTCTTAACCCTAAAGGGCAGTCCATATTTTTGGTTCTCTTATGTACTGGGGACTCCTGACTGAAAAAGGGTTCATGTTCAGTAGTTGAAGATTCTT
The DNA here is from genome assembly GCF_019279795.1 of Protopterus annectens. Classification (NCBI taxonomy): domain Eukaryota; kingdom Metazoa; phylum Chordata; order Ceratodontiformes; family Protopteridae; genus Protopterus; species Protopterus annectens. The sequence goes on from NC_056733.1 coordinate 835,250,885, forward strand.
CACTTGAGGTACTGCTAAGATCTGTTTTTGATCTTTTTAATATAGATCTGGGTCTTTTTCCTAAATTTGGTTGATGGAAACTCCCCATCTCTAAACCTAACAGATTTTCTAATGCCAAAAGGCTTGCCATCTGCATAATCCTGTGACATCTCTTTGAAATTTCTGTGTCTTTTTATCTTTTAAATTTTGTTCTAACACCAGTAAATCCTTAGAAAGTTTGGCTAAACAAGATTTATATACAGTCTGACCCTCAAAGTTTGATATTGTCACATAAAGTATTTACCTCCACAATATTTCCATCAATACTTCTCTCATAAAAAGAGATGAGAGTATTCACAAATAGCAGAGTTGCTGTATGTTGAACTTTGACCCATTCATCATTAAGTTTTTCATCCGGACTACTCACAAATGGTTGAAGTTTTATTCCGAGTCCCCTGGGTGTGATGTTCCTAACTTTATAGGCCTTGAATTGCTTGAAGTTCCATATGTTACTTCTAAGTTGTCTCATACTTTTGGTTATTTAAAAAAAATAACTCTCTACAATGATCCCCCGGGTCTCTTACCCTGTTATTATCAGAAGAAACATTTTCCCTATGGATATCAAATATTTGAACATCATCCTTGTCCTGGGATAAACCCTTCAAAATTGTTGTCAAATCCATTCTCTTGCTATATAATGTGTATAATGTTTTGCTCAAAATTGGCCTGTCTGCATCAAAACCAAAACTGTCACTATATAGAAATTAACTCCATATAAATATGTAAATATACTCAAATAGACATCCTATGGTTGAGAGAACTAACATTCTGACTTCCTTTTATTCATAAACCATAAAAATTGGGCCCATCCATTAGTACATTGAAGTTGTTCAATAGATGCAATAAACGTCCAACGTCGCAACCATGAAATCAACCATATGTGAACATATATCTTCCAATGTATATTATAAAATCTAAATCAGCATCCTAATTTAGATAACTGACTATAAACGTCACCACATCGTCAGATATCATATATAAAATTGAGTATGATTATCTTTTGGCCCAAAATCAATCTAAATATATAGTCCTTTTAACCACAGATGATATAATTATCAATTTCCTATATGGAAAAATAAAAAGAAATATATATATATAAATGACATTTAGGCCATGGTGCTATACAGACTTAAATATCAAAGCCAAATACACACTAGTATATTTCTTAAAGGAATTCCAAAATTTTTATTATATTTTTATGATCAAAAATCCAGAATTCTGGATCTTATAGTAACAATGAAGGGCCCTTCAAAGGACAAGAATGTATCCCTTTACCCCAAACACTCCTCCAAAAATCTGGATGATTAATATTTCCCAAAACCTAACCTGATATCCATATGTCATACATAGTTTACTGGATTTCAAACTATGTTAAAAGTCATTTCGAAGAGGTTATAGCGTTCAGTCATTAATAGCAAATGTCTGGTTAACATCAGTATTATACAAAAAAATATACAAAATTATATTCTAGTTTACCCATAAAGTCACAAACCATAGTTTTCATACAAAAAGCAAAAATGTTCATTTATATAACATAATAAGCAATAATCCTAAATATTAACTCTTTTTAAACAAACTGAGAATATTCACTAGAAAATGTTAGTTGAATATAAATCTAACTGTCATTAATATGGTGCCATTATGTTTTATGCCTACTGTTATCCATTCACTGGCCAAAAAAGTCACTGTGCTATGATTTTTTCCTTATGAACCCAGAATCAGATGTGCTCCTGTCCTATACTTTTCCAAGGCTAACTACTTGCAACTAGCTCATGACCTAATGTGTTTTGGTGCTCTCTACCTCATGCTGACCCCATAGCTACAACTGTCTTCAGTACCAAGTTCTGCTCCAAGCTAAACTGCTGCATAGTGGCATCAGCTCTTATCTGCCCCAAATATAATGCCAAGTTTATAGCAAGTCTCTGTGTTGGGAGCACCCAGCATCAATAAACTCTATGAGGGAGAAAAGCTATTGATAAAAAAAAAAATTTTTAAACAGCCTCTCATTGCAAGTGACCTCAAAAGAGTAAGTAAAGAACTAAGGCAAAGGATGAAAACTTCAAGAAAAAAAATGAAGTGAACTTCACCACGACATTCAAAGAAGACCATAAAGCTTTTTAACTATGTAAGGCATCTTGGAATCAGTAATCAGCCTCAAGGTTCAATGCTAGCAACATTACTCTTTTTGGAATCTACTTTACCAGTGTCAGAGCTAATGTCACAAGTTTCTGCTATGCAATAACTGCAAATTTGGAACGGTCTTCATTTCAATAGAAGATAGCCATATTTTCCAGAAGGGTCTAGCCTTTACTTGACTCATGATTCCAGGACTCTGTACTAAAGGTAGATGTAAGGGAATGCAGTATTTCTCTTGGGAAGCTGATGCATCCCTGAACCTAACAAAAAATGACATCACTTTCAAAATGCAGGCATTACAGGCCTGGGCACTACCACTTATATTGTCAGAAGAAAATCCTTCTGCATATGCGTTTATTAATTAGGTGGTTTATCTTCCAGATCAAAAGAAATCCCTGTTTGTCTGTACTCTTCCCTCACCAGGCCCATACTGGAATAGAATGCCCTCTTTGGCATGTATCTAAACCCATATTACCACCCAGTTAGAAAAAACTTCAATGTCTCCCCACAAAATACAACCTCAGTATGAGCTGCCTTGCTTGCACAGAGCCCTCTGTCTTTTAGAAACTCCTACAGAGGGAATAACCTCTCTGCCTGGCCGATAAGGCAGAAAATCACCTCATCCTGCTTTATCTCCTATACGTTTTTAAAACGGATAGTATCACAAATACTTATGTTAGAGACTTAAAGCACCGTATAAGCAGAAAATCATGATAGATGCCCTTTCTAGGGATTATCCTACTTGTGTAATGAACTTTCTTTCCATATCAAACAAATTAGCTCTCTAACTCCTAAATTCTGAGTTGATTATTTTTTCTTTATTTATATATGCCCATATCCTCCCTACCTACACAGATTTTAGTGTAGTTCTTAATACCATTGTTGTTATTTATTTCTCTCCCCTTCCCTTTCATACCATCGTTGGGAGCTTCTCTCCTTCCCTTTTATACCACTGTTGGTAGCTTCTTTAAAAAAAGTCTTTTTCTGTCTTTCTTCCTTTAGATACTTTTACAGTGAAAAATGGCAGAAAAGCTTTCAGGCTTCAAAAAATGTAAGCAGTGTGAGAATAAGCTTCCCTTGTCTGATTCACATGATCTGTGTGTCCATTGCTTAAGACTTGATCATTTAAAAACTGACTGGCATGTGTAAGTCATTTAATCCTCGAGCGATTGTAGATGGCAAAAACAAGTTAATTCTAAAAGGTCTACTTACCATAACCTTTTCAGTGTCACTATTTGGGGCTCAGCCCCTAAACAGGACAAGAAAGAACACTTCTACTCCATCCTCTGATCTGACAGTGGAGCCAGCTCAAAAACTGTCTAAAAAGTTGGATCTGAAGTCAAAATCTTCAGATCAGTCCGTGTCTGTAACGTCTGCTTCCTCAGAGCCAATAGCATCTGACCTGAAGCACATACCCTGGAACAAGGTATGCATCATCCTTGGATCCTATACCTTCAAGTGCCATCCCTGCTCTTGGGGAGACGCTGATGTTCCATGTCCCTGTCAGTTACCTCATCCTCTCGTTTCTCCAGGAGCCTGACAGAAACTGACATAGATAGGAAGATGAGGAAATTCCTCTCCGTACAGATACAGATGGGAGTTCTCTAGGCTGTTACACCTTCGGTTCCAGCGACCTTTACTATTACTACACTACTGGTCTTGGCTCCTTCTTAGATCCGACCCATGGTTTTGGAGCCCTTGGATCAAAGTTTTCCAGGACCATCTATATTGGATCTAAAGACTATAGTATCTTCAGCTCCAATACTTGAGTGCACTGGCTCTGAGCGTGTTGGAGGAGGACAACTTTCCGAGCTGAAGCGTAGTTGTTGGATCCAAGGTATTAGGGTTGACTCCAAAGTTGTCAGGGTAGTCTTTGCCCCTCTGAGCCTCTGCATTGGACAGCTTGGCTTATGTTTTTATTTTGGGTAGACTGTTTTCGGGTCACAGGGAGTCCAAGTGTGTCTTCTTGGCTCTGTTGGCCACCTCCTCCTGGAACGTTCTGCCTTTGAGGTGGTAGAGTGTTCTCTGCTTCTGTTGGATGAATGGTTCCACCCCCCCCCCCTTGGATCTCTCTTCTGGATCCCATATGTCTGTGTCTTGAGACTTTTCATTCTACTTCATAGGGACAGCCAGCTGAAAGTCACTAGGCTACCCAGCAAGGTGTTCTACTGATACTTCTCCAGAACATCCCACTGAAAAAGTCCCTAGGAAGAGAAAGTGCAAGAGGAGGCACTTAGACTCTCCTCAAGAGTCCGTCACTGAAGATACTAATTTTGATGTGGGGGAAGGGTCCCCAAGATCACCTGATGACATCTCCTTTGGAGACATTCTAGAGATCCTCAAACAAAGACATGGTTGGTCTACCGATAACCCTCCCCAAGAGGAATCTGTGTTCATGGAAGCCTTTGGGACTGGCCCATCTACCTTCTGGGTGACTCTGCCTGCTGATGAGCTCATTGATTTTGATTTCCTAGGTGAGTGTGGAAGGAACCTGATAATTTTAAGCCGATCCCCAAGAAACCAGGCAGGATTCTGGCACCCACCGAAAGTAAGATAGTTTTGGAGCAAGGGAGTACCAATGGATACCAAGGGCAGAGGGGGAAACCCAAATGGAGGATGCTGTCCATGAGGCAGAAGAGCCCTGCAGAACCAGGAGTCCAAAGATTCTTTTTCTGACTGAGCCTATTAGCACTACTGAAAGGAGGCCTAATTGTCAATGTCTGGAGGCTGTTGGGGGTCGTCTATCCCTGCACCAGACAGCCTGGCTAGACAGATTATTTCCAGAGGTTGTGAAATTTCCTTTTCCCTTTCCCTTCCGTAAACAGTCAACAAAATTCCCGATGTTACACCTCATCAGAGGAAAGCAGCAGTTCTAGAAATTAAAAAACTGCTCAAAGGAGGCATCCAAGAGGTCCTCCCAGACCAGATAGAATCCAGAATTTACACAGGATTCTTTAGTGCCAAAGAAAATGGGACTGGAGACCAATTTGAGGTTTCTGCAATCTGAACAAATTGGTTTATTATACAAAAGTTACAGATGGTCACAATTCAGTCCATTTTGCCTTTCCTGCACAAGATAAGCTGGATGTGCTCAATAGATCTTTAGGATGCCTACTATTACATAAAAATGAACAAGCGATGAAGATGATACCCTTGCTTCCTGCTGGGAGCCAGTCACTACTCTGAGGAAACCCGGTTTGTTACTGGGTGAAAGCGCTTAGTGCTTTATGTGTTTTTTTCGTTTTCAATGGAATAAACAACAAATTATTGCTTTAAGAGCGGTGTGGTGAACTGAAGTGCTTCTTGTAAACTGTATTACTAGTTTTCAATAGTTCGTGTTCATTTGGACTACTAGTTCAGAGCTCTGCCCTTTGGCCTCACCACAGCCTCCAGGGTGTTCATCAAATGCATGGCAGTCATAGCAGCTCACTTGAGACTGCAGGGATTCCGGGTGTTTTCGTATTTGGATGAGTGGCTCATAACCACTTGGCCAGGTATCATCTGATAAAAGCTCAAGACTATGTACTCCAGATTTGCTGTCATCTAGGGATTACCATCAATCACAGCAAATTTCAGCTAAAACAAACTCAGACAGTAAAGTTCATAGGTGGTCTGTTCAGTACCATGTCAGTAAAAAGCTTCCCTTCCTTTACCAAGAGTCAAAACTATTCAATTTCAAGTCAAAAAGATAATTCAAAATCTTCTCTCTCCACTCGATTTGATTCCCCAAGCCTTGGTGTCAAAGTCAGCTACAATAGATGTAGTACCATTACCTGGATATCCTATGACAATTCTTCAATGGACCCTAGCAACTCAGTGGTCTATTCTACACCAACTTGTGTCCACCCAGATTAAAGTAACTTGGGCATGCAAAGAGTCCCTGTTGTGGTGGATGCATTCAAATCAGATATTACAGGGCCATCCTTTTATTCTTCCCAGCCTGAAACCATAGTGACCATGGACACTTCCCTGATGTGGGATGAGGGGCACTTCTTGGGAAAGGCAGTCCAAGGCACATGGTCCCCCAAGGAGGCCAACACGCATATCAGTGTCCTGGAAATGAGAGCAGTTCTAGCATTCTAGAGTTTTCAGGACTCTCTGTTCCGGAAGTATTGTGATTCACATCAACAATATGTCAGTGGTTTGGTACATCAACAAACAAGGAGGAACCAGATATCTTACCCTTAAGAAGCTCTGAGAGTGTGGCAATGGGTTATCTCATCCAATCGAGTTTGGGTAATGCACATCCTGGAGAAATCCAATGTGATAGGAGACTAGTTGAGCATGTTCATTTTGTTACCTCAAGAGTGATATCTCAACATGAGAGTTGCGGAAACGATATTCCACTGATGAGGCCAACCTTGCTGCAACTTATTTGCATCTCCCCTCAACAAGCAGGTTCTTTGCCCTGCTTCCCCTGACTTGAAAATCAGAAATGCTGTCCTTCACGATTGGCTCCCTGGTCTCCCCTGTGCATATATCCCAACCCCCTTAATCCCCAAATCTGTCCTGAAAGCATCTCGATAGTCATCTTCATTGCCCCTCATTGGCCTTATCAGATTTGTTTCCCCTTTCTTTGGCCTCATGTAGCTCCCTCTCCATGGATTCTGGATCCAGTTACAGTCCTCCTGTCTCACCTGACAGACATGATTTACATGAACATTTTCAAGCCTAAAGCTGACCGCATGGTTTCTCCATATCCATTGATAGTCGGGCAACTTAACTCTTCGCCTGTCTGTCGTATACTTTTATCTTCCCGTAAAGCTGCCACCAGAAAGATCTACAGAAGTAAATGATTCTTTTTTTGGGTGCAGCAAAAAGACACCGACACTCTTTAAGCATCAGTACATATTGTCCTTGAGTTCCTGATTTCTGTCTTTAATGAAGGGCTAGTTCATTAACTGTTAAAGTACGACTAGCTGCCATTTCAAATTTTCATATAGGAATTGACAGTTCTACCTTAGCCTTCTCAAAACTTTTTGTAAAGCCTTTGTAAAAGGTACCCTTCTTCTGAGACCACCTTTTAAAGATCCGACTGCATCATGGGATTTAAATTTAGTATTACAAGCTTTGACTCAATCTCCCTTTAAAACAGCAACGAAATATGAACTAAAGTTTTTAACCTGGAAAACTATCTTTTTGGTAGCTATAACATCTGCACTTCAAACCTCCTCTTCCAAGCCTCCTTATTTAATATTCCATTGAGACAGAGTAGCACTACGAACCATCCCTCCTTTCTTCCTACGGTGGTGTCAGAATCCAACATCAATCAGTCCATTAATCTTCCAATTTTTTTGCCAAATTTCACAAACAAAGGTGAATACATACTACATTTGTTGGACATTCACAGGCTGTTACTTTTCTATTTGCATAGAACAAAAAATTTCAGAAAAACAGATAAATTGTTTTCCTTTTGCGGAATTGAAATTAGGCAAGCCTGTTGCAGAAGTAACTTTAGCCAAATGGCTAGCTGACTGTTTCATTTCTCTGTTACAAATTTGGCTTATCTTTGCCAAAACCTTTGGCAGTCCATTCAACCAGGTCCATGGCAAAATCATTAGTATTTTAATCCAGGTCTTTCATGGTTGATATCTCTGCAGCTGCAACCTGGGCTAATCCTTAAATCTTTATTACTCATTACAAATTGGATCTGGTCTCTAGGGGAAGAGCAGCACTTGGCAAAATCCTTAGTGTCTACCCAGGAATTCAGGTAGCTGGGGACTCTCTTCCAGATGTTGAAGTACGAGTGAAAATTGACATTATCAGATAAAGAAGTTATGTACTCACCGTAATATTCCATCTGTGTTGTCCATTTTCATTCTTCCTCCCTTCCCAGCAACTCCCTACATTTTTGGATATTAACTTCTGGAAGAACAAGAAAGTTATAAAGGACCAATGTTCCTTTGATTGAGATCCAAGTTATTGGTTCCTTTTGTGAAGGTGCAAAAAAATTTTTTTTTATCTAGAAATGTAAGCCAAAAAACATGATCTGAGGCATGTTAGAGGATAGAGTATTATGGGGAGGAGAGGACCTTGAGAGTTCTAGTGGCCACGAGCGGAGTCTGATCCGATGGTCAGATCTGAACCCAATTGTTGAAGAATGAAAATGGACAACAGAGATGGAATGGTGCGGTGAGTACATGATTTCTTTTTTTTGCAAACTCAAGTCACATAGCAGTGACTTTGCAAACATAGTGGTGTATAGCGAGTTATGCAGTGGTATGCTTCCATCCCACTCATTACTTAACTCTGTCTTTCCCCTGCTTAATTTGGCCGCACATTCCTGGATCTTCAATTGTTCCTTTCCAGTCTCCATCCTTTTGCCACAAGGAGTCTGTGTTGTACTCCTTAGTAGTACTTGGGGGTTGGGGGCAAGGAATCCCATGGGTAGCTGCAGAACAGCTTCCTGGGAGTCATCATGTACATGGTAACCAGTCAAAATCTCTACATTAGGGAAATGACATGCAGTGATGTCCTAGTGTTGTGCTGTGTCCAGAGTTAAATAGGCTGCCTTTAAGGTCTTGGTCTGAACTAGAGGTCACACAGACAGCAGCAGCTTTCCCTGACCTCTACCCCAGGATAGCAGAGCTGGCACTGAGTGATTCATCTTTGTTCCCGCTCCTTAGCCAGCCCTCCATGATTCATGTTGGTTCCCAAATTTGGGTTGCACATGGTTAGCACTTAGCATGTTTTTCTTTCTTTTTCTTTTGTCTCTATCATAATCCTGTAAAAATGTTCCTTTTAAGTGTTTGTTCAGTAAACGTGTAGCTCAAGAGTTGCTTAGAGAATTTTGCGTATTTGTTTCTCAAAAAAAATTTTTATTTTTCAAATACAGTTGAATAAATTCCATAGTATTTGTATATAGCATCTTAAATAACTATGTACAGTATTTACACCAGCCCGACACTATAACAGAGCTCAATATATACAATTACTTTATAGGTGCAACAATCCAGTTAGTATCTGTTCAGTTATTGTAAAGTGTCAATCAGTGATGAGACTTTTTTCCATGGATTGTTAATAAATGGCTTAGGATGAATCCTTAGTTCTTTAATTGTAATTTCCAGCACTGCTGTGGTCTTCAGTAGGCTGCAGAAGTCTTCCAAAGTCGGTATTGTTTGTATTACATCTTCTTGTTATACATTTCCTTGATTGCAAGTATTGTCCAAACTAGATATATATTTGACTCATTCAAATGAAGACCTTCGTACACATTTAATAATACAAGAGCTTTAGGTAAGTTAAACGATTCATTAAATAAAGCTTGTGGAAAGTTTTTAATACCATTCCAAAATGGCTTAATTTTAACACAGCCGAAAAATTTTGATTGCAATCTGCATTGTGTATTTGCTCACACCTCCAACAAATTCCCTTTGTGGAAGAAATAATTTTAGTAATTCTGTCTGGAGATAAGAATGCCCTGTGCAAGCATTTCCAATTAAAAACTTTCCAGTATTGTGTAAAGGATGTATGTTTTATTGATAATAAAATATTTTATTTAATTTCTTCAGTTAGCTGTAATGAGTGTCCTTTTGCTATATAATTACAATATGAAGATTTGGATGTTTTATAATTTATCGATATCTTGTAAAATTTCAAAATATTATTTCCCATGTCATAATCATATGATTTCATATAGGTATTTCATAAGTTTAGGTATTTCTTTGAATGAAGAATTACTGATTATTCTACATAAATCTTGTGAATACGTCCGAATACTTTGCATAGTTAGCCAGTCTTGTTGTGGAATTTGTATGTCGTTTCTATTGTTTGCATATCCAGAACTTTTAGTTCTTTGATACATTGAATCCAACAAACAAATCCTTTCTGTTCCCAGGAATTAATTATTTCTCTGTATATTTTATGCGGATAGCTCTTTGTAACTATGAATGGTGTTAAAAAAAACTTTGATTTTTATTGCAGCATGCCTCTTAAACAGGTGAGACAGAAGTTTAGCTCGATGGACATCTCACTGAAAGAAAACCTGCGAGAAATGATTGACGAATCTTCGAACAAATTTGGGTAGCATTTTTCTATTTCATTTTGACATCTTTATTTCAGTACTGCAGCAATTTGCCTTAGGAGTTGCAGTAGTACATTTACTGTACCAGTTAATAGGAAGGATATAATATATTTCTTAAATCACGGGAGAAATGTGTTGTTGTGTTCAGTTCTTTCAGAACATTCTGTATGACAAGATTATTGTTTGTAATTCATTTTATTAATTCTTTAAGTCAGCTTTCTGGGAAGCTGCCCTACTAATAATTTCTTAGCAAGTGATCATGGTGTCAGAAAACTATACACATTTTATTTCAATCTGGAATTGCCACATGACTTTAAGACCTTATGCTGGTGATGAGCGTGCAACTTAAATTTCTTCTTTTCCCTTTCTTGATCTGCCTATAAAAGGCACTGGGTACTCCTGTGGGTTTACCTGGTTTATCATCCCAAAATAACCCATAAGAAGGGGAAAAACTACCAGAATAGCTTCATATATACTAAACACAGGTGTGTAGCTGATTTTCTGAGCAATTGTTTGCCCCCCTGTTAATTTCCCATTATGGAACTGGATGAACTAAATTCCCGGTTTAGTACCTATGTCCATCATGGATAGGGGCAACAAGGAAATGTCCCAACATATCCCTGTTCTGCCTGCCTCTGAGTTATTCATATTCAAAATATTAGGGTAAAACCCACCACAGGAATGTAGGGCTAGGCTTCTTAAGATCTTCACAGATTAATAGCCTAGTACCTATGAACCTATACCTTTCATTAATGGTATGACTGTTTTGTGCACAACTTATGCTACATGCAAGCCTCCCTCAGAATCTAGCTAAAGATGTGCAATGAATTTGTTTACCTTCTCAAAAGTTATTTCTTTACTCCTCATGGAACACACTGAGAGGTTGCTGCATTAGTATCTTTCAGAGGTATTACAGTGATACTTTGAAGTTCAACAGGGCTGTTGTGTCATTGTAATTATAGCTGTAGGGTTTACGTAACACAATTTGCATGCAGGTATTACATGCATTCTTACTTTTCTTGGCTCCACAGTTATCAGAGGAGAGATGGAATTATAGAATCTCTGTAGAAGTTTTCACCTTTGGTGTTACTGTACCGTGGAAGCTATTTGATTGTATTGTTTTGCTAGGTAATGCAAATGCAGCTGAAACTCACTTTAAATTCCTTAGTGCCTTTTGCATTGCCTTTCTTTTATGTGTGTTTGTGTATGTATGTGTGTGAATGTCTGCTTTGAAACAAAGCCCCTGAGGACTTTCAACACTACACATTAAAATGTTTCATGAGGATATTGTGCTATAAATCCAGAGAGAAGTTTTGCAAAACAGTTTTCATTAAAGGATGGCAATTCATTGCCTTCTGGTTTTTTTGAAAGTGGAAGAAACCAGCAGTGTGTCTGGTTAGGTCAGTGTTCTTCCCATTGGAATTAAGCCATGAAGATGGCATATTCTTCCTGTCCTTATGATTAAGTGCTGAACTCTATGTACTACTGTAGAGTTTTGGTTTCAAAAGGTGATTGTAACCCCTTTGCTTTTCCTGACATTTCACTGTATTTTCCATGTGTGAAAAACAGCTGTAACCTTTGTGTTTTTTTTTTTTGACAGATTGAAAGATATTCGTGTGCAGACATTTTGCGTGCAGTTTGGATTTAAGAATAAGTTCCTTGCTGGTGATGTTGTATATGCAGCCACAGCTCTTCTGGAGAACACAGAGAAAGAGGAGAGTACAACAGACAGTTTCATTAGGGCCCTGGACTCTTTGTCAAGGTGATGATCTGTAGATTTGGATGTACATGCTGTATAATTGCTCTGTACAAACTTGTTACCACCTCTTTTAGCTAACAGCAGCAATAGATGCATTAGTCTGTGTAGGCTTGTCATTGTCATGGTTTTCTTTGTCTTCCCTGCAACGTCTTATTTTTGTTGAGGTTATTGGTCACATCTGGTGCAATCAACTTCCATTTCTTCTTTGTAGTCGGTCAATTAAGATTCAGTCCCCAGGTGGCATTATGTTCGTCTGAAACTGTGAAACGTTTGGCACATTATTGGGCTTGGGTGGATTCTGTGTATCATTTTGACATGGCACTGGAATGTTGCAAACAAATTAAATTGAGCAAAAGCCAGGATAAGATAAAATCGCATGTAAATGCATACATAGAATGGCAGAGAAAAGACTACTATTGTAGACCGTAGAACCTGAATATGTTGAACATTAAATGGAACATATTGACTGCTGTCGTATGCAAGAATAAGGTCTTTTTCCATGCTTTGGAGGGAGCATATCTCAGACAATTAGCACCCATTAAGTGGAGCAGTAATGAGCCTTGTATCCTCTAATGGACTTTGAGAGGAAACATGGCATGAAAGTTTAAGTATCTGAGAAGAGACCACCATTCCTTGAAATGTTTTATTGTGGAACCACTTTGTTGCAATTTGTGTAAGAAAGTATTATTTTTCTGACTATATAGACCTTCATTTATTTTCTTCTTCAAGGTGGGAGTAATCTCATTTATTGCTCATTAGATTTTCATGTCTGCATTTTCCTTTGTTTGCCCATTTAGTGAGCTGTCGGCATGCACTATCCTGTTTGCCTGCTTATTCTATGAAACCACTGTGCACTTCCCTTGAGCTTATTGTATACTACTGCCTAAGTGAAGGCAGGCCTGCACAACTCTATCCAAAAAGACCCCAGTAGTGTTTGTCATCTAGACCTTTAGTACTTCTTTCTCTGGTCTGTAATGCCTAAACAAAGTTAAAACCCATCTTTTCCTATAAAAGAAGGGTATTTTTTAGGCAGTTTTGCGGTGGTGGTGCTGCGGTAGCGTTGTCGCCTCACAGTAAGACGCTGTCCAGTTCGATTCACAGCTAGAGCGTCTTCTGCGTGGAGACATGCGTGAATGGGCGTACCTTCGTTGAAGGTTGTGCGTCAGGGCTGGTAACTCGGCACGTAAAAATCAACTACCAATCATTAGCGGTCCGGAGTTCCGCTGTGGCGACCCCTAACCGGGAAAAGCCGAAAGACACAAACAATTAAACACCATTATAAAAGCTATGCATGCACGTCATGAGTAACACTGAAGGTATTGAACAAAGCATGTTTATCCAATGCCATTTAAGAGCTGTATCCTAGGGGTAACAAGCAGTACCAAATCCTAGTGTCCAGATCGTGGAACTAGAAGAAAGAGCCAAAGCATGGGTTCCAAAAGCCACAGTCTGTTTTGGCTAAATATTCCAACTCAAAATAAGTACCCCTGTGTGAATACCGTGTGCAAATCATGTTTCAAAATATTTAATTTGCTAAAACATGCAACAAAGGCACCAGAAAAATGTTTAGAGCAAAATCAGCATATGCATGCAGTCAAGTAATTAGGTAGAATATGCTCCTTAAATCTCACTTCAGGTATAACTAAAACAAGCAACTGAAACCTTAATTCTCAGTTCAGGTATGAGCAAAATTAAACAAGCAGCATGTGGGTTGGTCACACGTCAGGTACTCCGAAGCCAGATGTTCAGATGACATCAGGAAGACGCACTCCATCCAATAAAACTCTGCAGGCATACTTCAGTTCAAGAAGACTTTGATAGCATCCAAGCGCTACTTAGTGGTTCTGAAATAACAGTGTTGAAAACAGGGTTTTTATTGCCAAGTGTATGGGAGTGTCAGTGACGGATAACTAATCAAGGTGCGTGTGTGTAGAGGGCCTGGAACCTTTATTCCAGTCAAATGCGACATTAAGATGGTGTCTGCCCCTTGTTTTTGTTTGTTTTGTAACAGTTAAACCAAACAAACCTATAGGAAAGAACTTCATTTAAATATTATGTAAACCCATACTTGATGTCCTGTCCTTTGATTTGTTGTGTAATAGTAACAGTTAAGTCAATCAAATCTATAGGAAACAACTCTTTGTTTACATATTATGTAAACCTGTAAATGCTCTGCGCTAAATATTTGTAGTGCTTTCGGTATTCATCAGGGATGCTAAAAAATGTTAGTAAATAATTAGAAACTTAAATAGTAAAAATACCCTTAAAAAACCATATGAGGACTTAACTGAAACAGTTCCCTCGAAAAACAAGTGGATGAAAACAGAGAAGCCTCAGAACAGTTACGTGAAGCAAAGTCCAACTGTAAGAAGAGAGCTGTCCTACTGAATGAAAAGTAAAACCTCCATTAGCCCTTATTAGGAATAATACACAACAAGCAAATGGAAAAAAAACTCTTGACAGTCCAGTCCTAAGAGAGCTAAAAAGTAGTGGGAGCCATGACAAAAACAAAACTATCTCTACCTCCATGTCCATCATGCTGATCATAAGAGATAGCTGAAAATCCTGGGACTCTTTTCAGTGGTATTTACTGTGGTCATTTTCTGAGGTTAAGAATCAAGATGATGGATTGTGTGGTATTAAGTCCTGGTTTCTTCCTGGCCATCAGTCAAACCTGCCAAATCAGCTCTTTCTCCAGTACATCATTAAAGCTGCCATTTAAAGGAATCTTGGGGACATGGTCCAGAATGTGGAATTCAAACTTGCTGTGTCCTGTGTTGTGCTTTGCAAGCACTATAAGAGGGTTTGAAAGGCTGAGATACTGGACGCATCTCCCTATTCTCATCTTTAATTTGTTGGCAGTCTTCCCGACGTAGAAGATTTTGCATTTGGAGCATTGTGCCCTGTACACAACCACTTTGGCATTGCAGTTACCCTTGATGGAGGAGGTAAATTCCTTTTGGTTGTTAGGACAGTAAAAGCTGCTCTTTTGGGGTCATGTAGCAGCAGTATGAGCACGGTGGGTTATTGTATGGGTATGTATCTTCATCTGTTGTGGACAGGGGCCCAGATTTTTCTAGGTAGTCTCCAATATTTCTTCCTCTCCTGGAGGTGAAGCTTGGTCTGTGAAGAAAAATGTATCCAAAAGTCATCTTGTCCTTAATAGTCCAGTTGTCAAGTATGATTTTTATTTTGATAGTACTTGCATGTCTTGGCCACCTCCAATTTTTGATTTTAAGAGCTGTATGTAAAATAAGGCACTTCATTTCTTAACCAGCAGATGTATATGGTAAGTTACGTAAGTATACTTGGGTATAATAAACAAGTAATATCACATGTTGGGGTTTGCTATGAGTGGTAGTTGTGTATCCCGTTTGGGCTACAAACTGCATTACAGATTTGAGTGTGAGGCAGTAGCTCTTTGTAGCTTTTCTTTTCTCCTAAGCAAAGCAGGCTTTAAAATTATATAAAGTTATGCTGCAAAAATTGCAGTGTTTTCTGTTGTCCTTGGTGGCTTTCTTTTTTTTTTGCAAGTTCTGTAATGCTTCCGCCTCGCCTGTTGTTGCATGGTTTATAAATATTTCCTTTTAATAATTTGTCTCTTCTGCTGTAACCATCACTGTCTTTCTATTTCATCCATGCAAACTTATTTGATCCTGATAGAATGTGTTGGGAAAACAGTTTTATTAATGCATGTTGGGAAAACAGTTTTATTAATGCATGATGGGAAAACAGTTTTATTAATGCAATCTATCACTTGGTTATGTAGGAGTAACCTTGATAAGCTTCGACAGGGACTGGAACTGGCAAAGAAGCAACTATGTGCAATTCAGCAGACTGTGGCAAGCTGTATCTGTACCAACCTGATCATTTCCCAGGGACCTTTCCTCTACTGCTACTTAATGGAGGTCAGTATGTACTTGTTGCTGTTGTCATATCTGTGAGTGGTTTTAAGTCGATGCACACTCCTGGGATGAGAAAGTTAACTGACAGAATATTGTATCTACGTCCTGTGACAAGTGCTTATACAAATGGATGGCAATCTGGCCTGACTGGTTAATGCTTTAGTGCCATCAGGATTCATTTGCTGTAAGCCTTTCTGTTGTGGATAACTGGAGCTTTGCTTTAATGCATCCAGCTAAAGTAGTTACAGCCGCAGCTAGGGTATCTGACCCCAGAATGCTGCTGAGGGTGGCATTTTGCCTCTTAGATTTGATTTAATTGCTCTTTAGTCAGTGTTTGCATTGCATCTTGTATGTCTGTTTGGTTTAGTGTACTTGGCTGGCTTATATGTGGGTTTAGGAGCCAGTCTTAAGGATGATGAGAACCTGACTTTTGGGTCAGGCTATGACCCTATGGACCTTATGGGGATCTGTTCAGGAGCTTTGTGAATGAATGGCCCCAATAAAGACCTTATTTCATATAATTCCTTTAAAGTCCATCTGGTCTTTTTTACATTCTAGATTTTTACTTTAAGCTAAACCTACTCAGGCTGTGTTTTGTTTTTATATTTGGATCAACTGACTTTTTTTTATTTTAGTTTTATTAGCCACCTCCAAACTGTTGTGATATCTTGCATATTATAGACATTAATTAAGCTGGAAAAATTGAGATACTTATACAAGTTTAAAATTAGAAACAAAGTCAGTCTTGCTATTTTGCCTCTGCTCTTTTATATGCATAGCAATAAATATTGTTGAGGCACAAATACAGAGCACTAAAGAGAAAATAAGGGAATATCTGGATAATATACACGAATTTAGAAAGATTGCTGTTAAACGACTGATTTTGATAGTAACTCCAGAGAACAAAAAAAAAAACGGGTTGTTACTAAACTTAGGAATCCTATGCAAAATAAATAAATTAAATTAACAGAAATCATGCAGAGGGATGAGATATTTCAGAAATGTTATGAAAACTTGTATAAAGCGGAGGAATGTGGAAACCAAGAAAAAAAAACACAGGAAAATATTTATGAAAGACTTAAATATGCCAATGTTAAGAGTTAGATGAGGCTCAACAACTAACAGTTAAGATAGGAGGGGATGAGATAAAAGTGGTGACTTATAATCAATCTGTGGGAAAGTCTCTAAGAATAGATGGTATTCCTGTGGAAGTTTGAAATCTTGGGGTGTTAACTATCTGGAAAGTTTTGTTTAGCAGCATTTTAAAAGGATGGGAAGCACCAACATCCTGGGTGGAAAAAGCTGTGGTGGCTGTAATGCCTAAAGACTGTAAAGACCTATCTTCATATAGGTCCATTTCAATTTTAAATCACTATTATAAATAGTTTTGTAATACCAAAATGAAAGTCAAAGTTATTGCCAAAATTGATATGGATCAATTTGGTCTTGTGGAGAGGAGGCAAACATTTGACAATATTAATAGAACAGTGATGATCCAAGAGGAAGGAGAATATAATAAAATACAACTGTTGTTTTTTCTTGATGCAGAGAAAGCGTTCAGCAGAGTAAGCTAAGATTTAATGAGTAGAGAAATAAGGATGTTCTGTAGTCCTATCTCACCTTCATTCTTACGTGTGTTCGGAGCCGATCCTCTGCGCCGACTTGGCCTATTACAAAGCTCGAAGTCTCTTAGTTGGCTTGTGGCAAGATGGGTATCCCATAGTGCACTAGTAAAAAACCCCAGATCTCGTTTGCCGCTTCTACGAGTTCAGAAGTGCTTCTTGCTTGGCCGTGGCTAAGTTGCATATCATTATTATTGTAGCTTTATTGATATTTCTTCACATAAGATAGCTTAGTTTACTTAGTCTTAGTGATTGTTTTTCATACGTAGTTAATAGTATTGTGCTTTTGCTAAATTTACATAGTGTTGAGAACTTGTTGGCCGTTCTAGGCCTGTTTTTGTTCTGTATGGTATCCTTGTGTGTGCTAGTTTTGACATAGTTCCTATTATCGTAGGTCCCCGTTTCGCTTAGGACCTTGTTTTTTTGGTCTAGATTTTAATAGTATATTGTGTGCAGTGTCGTTTTCCATTAGTCACTGTTTAAGATTTACTATTTCTGTTTTTTTCTGACTTAGCTTCTTCCTGTTTCCTCAGCTAGGTCTGTTTAAGTTAGAGGACCTAGTCCTCTGTTTAACCTTTTGACTCTTTTCCACAACAGAGCTAGGCCCGTTTAAGTTAGAAGACCTAGTCCTCGTAGTATTTTGTGTGTAGTTTTGTAAAGGGCGAGGTTTGTTTAAGTAAAGAGGACCTTGTTCTCTCTTCTGTTTCTTAGAACTTCCTTTTATAGTCATGTTGAAGGAATCCAAAGATCATAAACATTTAGGTTTTAAAAAGTGCCTTAAGTGCTCCCAAAAAATGTCGATTACTGATGGGAACAGTAATTGCGTTTACTGCCTCGGAGCCATTCATCTACAGGAAACTTGTTCTTTTTGTCACTCCTTCAGCTCCAGAGTTCTCCAGGAAAGAAAGAAGTTAATACTGAAAGGTCTCCTTAAGCCTTCATTCGAGGAGGACTTAGCCAGCTCTTCATCCTCCAAGTCTCACTTATCAAAGAAAGAGAAGGCCATGTCGGCCAAGAGACATTCTCCTGCGCCGACTATTTTGACTGAACCTCCTCAGAAAACTTTAAAATTGGATAAGCCTTCTACCTCTTCGGCTCCACTGTCCTCTGAGCCGGTCGAGGTCATAGATGTTGACACTGCAGTGTCTGCCCCAAGTCTTTCGGAGCAGACTGCTGAGAAATTGCATTGGAGCCAGTCCAGAGAGCTATTGCCGGTCTCCCCAACCTTACGATCTCCCAGTTTACAGAGATCTAGGTCGCCTACCCTGTCATAAAGATCCTCAAGATCCTTTCGGAAGAGGATGTAGAGAGAGTAGTGCTTAGACTTTTGAAGTCTTTTGTTGTTGGCTCTGACCCAGTCGGTGCCGGAGCCATCTAAGACCATTCTCCCTGTTGTGGTTCCTCCGAGCCGTGTTGGTCCTTCGGAGCCGGAGATTTCGGTGCTGCTTGTTGTGGAACCCTCGGTTCCAGCTCCCCTTGTGGCTGTCTCACAGCAGAGTTCCGCTCCGACACCTTTGGTGCCGTCCTTGGTGTCTAGGAGCTGAAGCTCACCAGTTGGCCCCAACATGGACACTTGGACCCGAACCTCTTCAGTGCCGCGTCTACCTCTCGGTGCATCGGCTAGGTTGAGCTCAGACCCTACATCCATTTTGGAGCCGATTGCTTTGGAGCCGAGGGTTACCTCTGTTTCCTCAGAACCTGGGATGTCTTTGGAGCCAGAGACACCTGCATTCGAGATGATGAGCATGCTGTCGCGGTCATCAGCTCTGCACAAGGGTGCCGATACTCTTCCCACTCAAGCACCTACCTCTGTCATAGCACCCTCTCTCTCCCTTGACAGCAGAGACACGCAGCCTCAGGAGCCCCCGTTGGGGTGGCCTCCAGTCTTCCGAGACCTCCCCAGAATACCCTACTGAGGAGCCCCCCCCCGGAAGGGGGACATGCAAGAGGAAGCATGTAAACTCCCCGGATGAGTCCATCACCTCAGACACTGACCTCAAGGAGTCAGAAGGGTCCCCCATGTCGTACTCTGATATCTCGTTTGTAGACATCTTAGAGATCCTGAAGCAGAGAGGCGGCTGGCCCACTGTTACCCCTTCTGATGAGGAGTCAGTGTATCTGAAGGCTTTCAGGTCTCAACCTTCAGCCTGTTGGGTGTCACCACCTTTTGATGAACTCATGGATCTAGTTAGTTGAAAGGTATGGGAAACTTCTGATGCCGTGGAACCAGTCCCCAGAAGACCCAATAAGTTTCTTTCTGACCCTAAAGAGAAAGAGTTCTTGACCAAGGGTGTGCCTGTAGATGCCATGGTGATGGCGGCAGCCACTAAGAAGGAACTAGCGGAGACTTCTACATCTCTCCATCCACCGAACAAGGAGTCTGGAACGATGGATAGATATGGGAAGCATATCTTCTCTTCAGCGGCTTTTACTCTTCGATCACTGAACTATCTCACATTTTACTAGGCTTCAGAGAGATCTCCTGAAGGAGCTAGGAGATGCTCTTCAAGGTACATCAACTGAAGGAATTTCAGAGAAAGTTACTACTCAGTTGTCTACCTTAAACTCCACCGTGAACTCCTCCATGAGGCTGATCTCTTATGCAGCGGATGGAGCGAGTAGGACAGCGGGTTCAGGAGTTTCCCTTAGGAGAAACTCCTTGATGCACTTATGTAATTTTGCAGAGCCCTTCAAATCTACCTTTACCAACGCCCCCTTTTGCTCTTCTCTGTTTGGACCAAAGGTAAAAGATACACTCACCAGGTGCGAACAGGAAGGGAAAACTCTCTCTGCTGTCTTGAGTACATTTTACCATCCCTTCTAGACTTTATCCCAAGGGTCAGAGAGGTGATTCTTTTAGTGAGGTATTTCTGCGGCCTTTCCAGTTGTTGCAGGTGTCTTGAGAGGTACATACCAAATGGGGCGTTGTATTCTATAATGTGGTTCAAGGAGTCCCAGAGATTTTTCCTGGGCATACAAGGTAATTCCTCCTTCAGAGGCAGAGGAGGAGGAGGAGCTAATGGTAGACCACCCTAGAGGGGGAGGGATTCGAAAAACCAGGGTGGCCGCGATTCCTTTCAAGGCCGTCCCTGTCAGAGCTCCTGATGTGGGGCCTGGATGCGCTTCTCTGGAGCTAGTCGGGAGTCGCTTATCTTTGTATCCAGAAGCCGGGCTCAACATCACCCAAGACAAGTGGGTACAAAGAATAATCACCAGAGGATACTCCATACACTTCTTGGGGGTGTGGGGTGGAAAAAAGAAGATCCCAGATGTTCCACCCAATTACAGGGATCAAGCAACTATAAAAGTTCAAATGTTGCTTTCAGAGAGAGTCATCCAAATCGTCCCTGCAGAACAGATAGGATTCGGAACTTACTCCAGATTCTTTTTAGTGCCAAAATGAACAGGCGACTGGAGACCCATTTTGGACCTCAGCAAACTAAACAAATCTGTAAAGAAGGCCAAGTTCCGAATGGTAGCGCTGCAGTTTATACTCTGTTAGGAAAAGACAATTGGATGTGCTCCATAGACCTCCCAAGATGCGTACTACCACATAGAAATGGACAGAGCATCGAGGAGTCATCTACGCTTCCAGCTGGGAGCCAGTCATTACCAATTTCGTGCTCTGTCCTTTGGTCTCACCACAGCCCCCAGGGTGTTCACCAAATGCATGGCGGTAGTGACAGCTCACCTGAGGCATTGTGGATTCCAAGTGTTTCCGTACCTGGATGACTGACTCCTGACTGCCACCACCAGCCACCTGCTCCTACAAGCCAGGGATTCAACCATCCAGCTCTGTACCCAGCTAAGGATTATGATAAATTGGGAAAAGTCTGCCTTGTCGCCCTCTCAGTTTGTGACTTGTATAGGTGCAAAAATGGACACAGTCGCCATGATGGCTCGTCTCCCTGCAGACAGAATTCAAAACCTCAGACAACAGATTTATGGCTTACTTCCTCTACAAAAGGTCAAGGCAAAGACGGTGCTGAAACTCTTGGGGATCATGGCCTCTACCATAAATCTAGTTCCACTAACCAGATTCCATATGCAAGTTCTTCAATGGCTACTTTTTTCCCAGTGGTCTCTTCAACAACTGCCTCTATCCTCATATTCTCATAACTGAGTCTTGCAAAAAGGACCTTTGTTGGTGGATTCAGCCCAATGTGTGTGTGTGTGTGTATATATATATATATATATATATATATATATATATATATATATATATATGTGTGTGTGTGTGTGTGTGTGTGTGTGTATAT
>NC_056733.1:835273127-835288553 GCF_019279795.1 Protopterus annectens
CTGTGCCCACCATGAAACTCTTGTTGTAGGCGGGGAATAAGTGGTATTACTTTTTAAACTGTGACAGTGTTGAGTCCAAACACTTTTAGGTACCATTGTAATTTCCTCATATGCAGTCTGGCATATGGTATTAGTAGTATGCAGGATGCCATGAAAAGGCCTGCAGAATTTTTTCTTGCAGGGAGTTGGGTTTTTGCCATCAATTGAAAGTACTGAGTCAGTTGTCCTTGCTGTCTGGCGTGGGATAAGCCATCTGGTTGTTATTTAAGCTGGCACCCAGGAATATTATCTTTTGTGAGGGCACTAGTTTTGACTTTTTTGTTTACTGTGTACCCTAGGCAAATTAGCAATCTTTTTACAAACGCCAGATGCTTTAGAAGAATGTCCTTGCTCTCTGCTTGAATAAGGCAGTCGTCCAAGTATGGATATATTTGAATTCCTTTTTGTCTGCAAAATGCAATTACTGGTGCCAGGCATTTTGTGAAGACCCTGGGCGCAGTAGATAAGCCAAAGGGAAGGGCAGAGAATTGGTAATGCATTGAACCAGCTATGAATCTGTGGTATCTTCTGCAACTTTGTCTGATAGGGACATGCAGGTATGCCTCTTTGAGGTTCAAAGTAACAGCCAAGCTTCGCCCAGCATGGGAAGAAGCTGCTGTAGTGTCAACATTTTGAATTTCGGAACATCCAGAGTACCAAAGTATTTAGAGTAGAAAGGTCCAGTATAGGTCTCAGGCTTTGTCCTTTCTAGGGACCAGGAAAAGTCTTGGTAAATCCTTGTCCTTGTTCATATTTGTAGCACTATTTGAATGGCTCTCATGTCCATAAGAGCTGTAATTTATTTTGTGCCTGCCCATTGATTTTCTGGCAGGTCTGGCATTCCTTTTAAACTTGGTAGAGTGTAAGAAAGTGGAACCTATAACCTGTTTACAACTTATTCCAGGAACCCCATTGTCTTAGGTGATTATATATATGCAATTGCAGGAAAAAGTGCTTTAGATTTTCCCCTAAGGGGCTACCAAAAGGTAAGTGCTTGCTTTGAAGGGAGAAATCATTGGGACTGTTTCCTATAAGGCTGTGACTTGTCTTTCCCCGCTAACTTTAGGGTTGCAGTACTTACTGTAGAGTGATCTAGCAGAGCCTTGGGGCTGAGATCTGCCTCTTGGGTGTCATCTATAGATTGTCAGCCTGGAAAGAATAATTTTAAGGCCCAGAATTTCTACTAATCAGGGTGGCTTGTACTGCTGAAATCCTTCACTGTTGCATAGATTTTGCCTTATCCTCCCATTTCTTTAATACCTCTTCTGCCTTAACGCAAATAAAATATCCTGCTGTAAGGAGCATCCAATAACTTTACTTCCAAACATGATCAGAGTAAACCTTGTTCTTTAGCAAGCATGCCTTCAAATCCACAGATCAAAACGCTGCTGCTCTACGAAACTCTAATGAAACAAAGCCACATTGCAGAGTAGGTTTCCCACTTGTTCAGTTGCTTGCAAAAAATCCTGCATTTCCTTATAGTCAGGATGTTCTGAACTTGTAATCATTTTCTGTTTTAACAGAGACATTAAATATTGTTGGTATTTAAGCATGTGAAACTGGCAATTTAAAGCCCTCACTGCTAAAGTTGCAGAAGTGTAAACTTTCTTCCCCATCTGTCTAATGCTCTAGAATCCCTGTCAGAGGGAACTGGATTTTAGCTGGAAGCCTTTACCCCCTTTGGGACCCTGGGAAATAGTTTCTGGGTCAGCAACAGGGTTTTTATAAAGAAATTTGTGAGAGTCAGGGACTGTAGTACCTGTCTGACTTGACTGGAGCAGGGGGCAAAGAATCAGGATTTAAACTGGATTCAGAGAACACATCATCCACAATATCTAACACTGGCGGAATAGCAAGGGGCCTGTGCTGAGGCAATAAAAGAAAGTCTCTGAGCCTTTTCTTGGATTCTGAGTAATCCTGGCCCTCCCAATGGAAATGCTCCCTCATGGTATGTAAAGTTTCCCCAAAAGAGTAATCCTCAGGAGGAGAGGCTGAAGGAATTGATTCTTCAGCATCCGAATCCTCATAAGGGGGTAAAGAGTATCCTTGGTCTGAAGAGGAATCAGAAGAAATGGAAACCTGGTCAGAGGAGTCATAGTCTGTATCCTGCCTAGGCCTTTTATCAGGAGGGGGATGGGAACCCCTGATCAGAGTAATCAAGTCTTCAGCCATTTTGAGCATCTGTTTTTTAGGCATGGAGGCCTGTCCAGGTGAATGCTGTACTTGCTTTTTTGACTTTAATGGAGTTTTAGACTTGGCTGTAGTTTTGATAGTAAGCTGTGAAGGTCTGAAAACACCCTCAGAAGCCGATGCCTGCTCAGCGGCTCCGGACCCATCTGAGGGGCTAGTTTCCGTAGGCCCAATACCTTGAGTTTCCAGAGGCCTAGATATCTCCACGTGGGAGTCGGAGGCGGCTTGCGGCTCTGAGGTAGCGGGTGTCAGGGGCTGCGAAAGCGCCTGAGAACTGGCAAACGGGCGACTGGCCAAGAAGAGGCTTCATTGTCAGTTTTGGGCCTCGGATGCCTGTCCTTATCCTTGTCTTTCTTTTGTGTATTCTGGTCATCGGTTGTTCTGATGGCATGGTATAATTGAACCTTCAGCCAAAGTAATGGCGAGCAAAGTCAAACAGATGTTTAATAGTGCGCTTATTAAATCTAGAACAAAACCGACAACTAGTGACGTCGTGGTCTGGGCCAAGGCATGGAATACAGTAAAAATGAAAACCCTTATGAGGTATTTGCTTCCCAGAAGAAATACAATTATTAACTTTTACTGACATCGGTCTGAGGCAAGAAAAAGTTTCCCCAATGGGGTACTTAGCTTTATGGAAGACTTCGGTTCTGAAATTAATTGAAAATCTCGGGAGTCGGCCGCCCGGGCACTGCAGTACAGTTTTGTATCTACCATAAAGTAGATGTTCAAGTGTAAACACTGCTGCAGTCATTACACTTGGTTATCCTGCCGCCAGGCGACAGCCCAGAGTTCCAAAGTCTTGGTCTGCTGTCCTCCCTGATGTCAGTGCGACGGGGTATACAGATGCAGCCGACGCCATTTCTTCAGTTTTTCTTGCCCAGATGTCAGGTACCCAAATGGTAGGCAATTCAAATTGCTAGTAAAATATACAAAAGAAAAGCAAACAACCATTTTAGTTACCAGGAAATACCCCCCATAGGTAATAAAGGGTAGATGACCTAGGTATACCAGAAAGTAAGAGGGAAGGAAGGTACTGGACTGCAGCAGTGTTTACACTAACATCTACATTTATGGTAGGTACAAAACTGTACTATGTTCATGTGTTACACTGCTGCAGTCATTACACTTGGGAATCCCAAAGCTGAGGTAGGCTGGCTCTATAAGGCATTGGGGTGGCTATAAGGCCCTGCAGCAGCAGTGGAAGCCAGCTCTGGATTTGGAGTATAAAGGCAAATGGTAATGTTTGGTGAAGGTATGCACAGAACTCCATGTTGCTGCTTCCAAAATATCCTTCGTAGGTACTCCTCTGAGGTAGGCAGTTGAAGTGGCTGTTGCCCTGGTGGAGTGAGATCTAATGCTGCTAGGTACAGGTTTCCCATGGTGGGTATAGCAGAAATGTATACAGTGTCCTATCCATTTTGAAATAGACTGCTTTGAAATGGCTTTTCCCTGTGCTCCTGCAGCGTATGCTACCAATAATTGCTCAGATTTTCTGAAAGCTTTGGTTTTGTCCAAGTAGAAGCGTAACTGTCTGTGAATGTCCAAAGAATGTAGTAGTCTCTCCCCTTTGTTCTGTGGTTTTGGATATAACGTTGGCAAGTGAATAGTTTGGTTTAGAGCCACACTTGATACCACCTTTGGCATAAATGCAGGGTTAGTTCTTAAAGACACCCTGTCCTGGTGGAAGATGAGGAAATGTTCCACTGCCATTAGTGCCTGTAATTCTGAAACTCTTCGTGCTGATGTTATTGCCAGTAGCAGAGCAGTTTTCCAAGAGATGTATTTTAATTCTGCTGTGTTAGGTATCTTCTGCAGTTTTGTCTGATAGGGGCATGCAGGTATGCCTCTTTGAGGTCCAAAGTCACGAGACAAGCGTTCTTGCCCAGTATGGGAAGAAGCTGCTGCAGTGTCAACATCTTGAATTTCGGAACATGCAGTGTCAACATATTGAATTTCAGAACATCCAGGTAAGTGTTTAGTGAAGAAAGGTCCAGAATGGGTCTCCAGGCTTTGTCCTTTCTGGGAACCAGAAAGAGTCTTGAGTAAAATCCTTGTCCTTGTTCCTGTGGTGGTACCTTTTGAATAGCTCTCATGTCCATGAGTGCTGTAATTTGTTTTTGAGCCTCTGCCCATTGATTTGGTGGCAGATTTGGCATCTTTAGCCTTGGCAGAGTGTGAAAGTGGAACCTGTAACCTTGAGATTCAATGTTGAGAACCCATTTGTCTTTGGTGATGCAATGCCAGTTGTGATAGAAAAGTCAGTTTTCCTCTAAGGGGTTTCCAAGAGAGCTGTTTGGCAGCTGCAGTGGAAAGTCATTGAGGCTGCTTTTATAAGGTTGAGGCCTGTCTTCCCTTCTTGGCCTGGTGTACTCCATTGTCGAGGCCTGTAAGGCCTTGTGTCTGACCTCACCTCTTGGACGTCTGTATCTGCCCTTTGAGGTCTATCTGACTGGAAAGGACCAATTTTTGTTGGCCAATTTCTGCTAAAACGAGGAGGCTGAACCTGTAAGAAATCTTTCACCGTTTGCATAGATTTTCCCTTATCCTTCATCTTCTTTAATGCATCCTCTACCTTAACTCCAAAGAGCACATCCAGCTGCAAAGGTGCATCCAATAATTTGACCTTAACATGATCTGGGAGTATGTTCTTTTAACCAAGCATGCCTTCTAATACAGAGCCTGTAACTGCTGCTCTACAGACCTCTAAGGAATCAAACCCACATTGCAAAGTATGCTTTCCCACTTGTTCAGCTGCATGCAATAAATCCTGCATTTCTTTAAGAGGATCTGAATCTGGAAGCATCTTTTGTTTCAACTGAGACATCAAAAATTGCTGATATTTTAGCATGTGAAACTGGCAATTCAAGGCTCTCATTGCTAAAGTTGCAGATGTATATACCTCCTTTCCCTCTGTCTAATGCTCGCCATTTTGAGCATCTGTTTTTTAGGGCATGGAGGCCTGTCCAGGCAGAATGCTGTACTCTGCTTTTTGACTTTTAATGGAGTTTTAGACTATGGCTGTAGTTTTGATAGTAAGCTGTGAAGGTCTGAAAACACCCTCTGTAGCCGATGCCTGCTCACCAGCTGTGTCTCGGGACCCATCCTTTGGAGGTGGGCTAGTTTCCGGGAGGCCCAATACCTGAGTTTCCAGAGGCCCAGATATCTCCACGGGAGTCGGAGGCGGCTTTTCATGCTCTGAGGTAGCTGGTGTCAGGCTGCGAAGCGCCGAGAACTGGCAAACGGGCGACTGGCCAAGAGGAGGCGACATTGTCAGTTTTGGCCCACGGATGCCTTTCGTCCTTATCCTTGTCTTTATGCTTAGTATTCTGGTCATCTGCCACCTTGTTCTGATGGCATGGTATAATTGAACCTTTCGCGCCAAAGTAATGGCGAAAGCAAAGCCGCAAACAGATGTTTAATAGTGCGCTTATTAAATCTAGAACAAAACCGACAACTAGTGACGTCGTGGTCTGGGCCAAGGCATGGAATACAGTAAAAATGAAAACCCTTAATGAGTGTATTTAAGCTTCCCAGAAGAAAATACAATTATTAACTTTTACTGACATCGGTCTGAGGGCAAGAAAAAGTTTCCCGAATGTGGCGGTACTTTTTCAAATGGCTTATATGGAAGACTTCGGTTCTGAAATTCGAATTGAAAATTCCTCAGGAGTCGGTCACGGAATCGGCGTAACCTGTAAAAGGGCATAAAATTTTGTATCTACTTCATAATGTAGATGTTCAAGTGTAAACACGGGCTGCAGTTGGCATTACACTTTAAGTTAATCCTGTTGTCAGCGGCGTCCCACAGTTTCCGGCCAGAGTTCCAGGTGTCTTGGTCTGGGTCGCCTGCTCTCCTCCCCTTGGATGCTTCAGTGCATAGGGTATATGTAAGATGCAGCCGACGCCTATTTTCTTTCAGTTTTTCTTGGGGTTTCAGATGTCAGGTGCACTTTCAAATAGGTAGGCAATTCAAATTGGTTAGTAAAATATACAAAAGAAAAAGTGCAAAACAACCATTTTAGTTACCAGGAAATAACTCCCCATAGGTGTAAATAAAGGGTAGATGACCCAGGTAAGTACCTTGCAGAAAGTAAGAGGGGAAGGAGGTGTGAGTAGGTTCTGGACTGCAGCAGTGTTTACACCGAACATCTACAGGCTTTATGGTAGGTACAAAACTGTACTATGTTCATCGTGGTTACACTGTTGCTGCAGTCATTACACTTGGGTGGAACTCAAAAGCTGAGGTAGGGCGGCTGGCTCTTATAAGGCATTAGGGGTGGCTAAAGGTGGCCCTGCAGTACAGCAGTGGCGGCGGTCAGCCTGGATTTGGAGTATAAAGGCAAATGGTAACAGGCCGTTTGGTGAAGGTATGCACAGAACTCCATGTTACAAGCCCAAAATATCCTCTCGTAGGTACCTCCTCTGAGGTAGGCAGTTGAAGTGGCTGCTTGCCCTGGTGGAGTGAGAGATCTGTGCTGCTAGGTACAGGGCCTCTCCCATGGTGGGTATAGCAGAAATGTATACAGTGTCCTTATCCATTTTGAAATAGACTGCTTTGAAATGAAGCCTCTTTCCCTGTGCTCCTGCAGCCGCATGCTACCAATACATTGTCTGGGATTTTCTGGTGTTTGCCTTGTCCAAGTAGAAAAGCGTAACTTCTGTCTGGTGCAATGTCCAAAAGAATGTAGTAGTTCTCCCTTGTTCTCAGTGGTTTTGGATATTGCGCGTAATGGGGCAAGTGAATAGTTTCAGGGTTTAGGAGCCACATTTTGATACCCCACCTTTGGCGCCAAATGCGTGGGTCAGTTCTTAAAGACAACCCCTGGGTCCTGGTGGAAGTTGATGAGGAATGTTCCACCCTGTAAGCATTAGTGCCTGTAATTCCTGAAACTCTTCGCGTGTTGATGTTATTGCCAGTAGCAGAGCAGTTTTCCCAAGAGATGTATTTTAATTCTGCTGTGTTAGGTATCTTCTACAGTGTTTGTCTGGATAGGCATGCAGGTATGCTTCTTGAGGTCCAAAGTCACGAGGACAAGCGCTCTGCCTGTAGTATGGGAAGAAGCTGCTGCAGTGTCAACATCTTGAATTTCGGAACATGCAGTGTCAACATATTGAATTTCAGAAACATCCAGGTGGGTGTTTCATGTGAAGAAAAGGTCCAGGAATGGGTTCCAGTGGCTTTTTGTCCTTCTTCTGGGAACCAGAAAGAGTTCCTTGAGCAAAATCCTTGTGAACCTTGTTCCTGTAGTGGGTGGTACTTTTGAATAGCTCTCATGCGTCCATGGCGAGTGCTGTACTCCCATTTCTTTTGAGCCTCTGCCCATTGATTTGGTGGGCAGATTTGGCATTCCTTCTTTTAGCCTTGGCAGAGTGTGAAAGGGAACCTGCAACCTTGAGGATTCAATGTTGGAGAACCCATTTGTCTTTTGGTGATGCAAATGCCAGTTGTGATAGAAAGTGTCAGTTTCTCTCCCTAAGGGGGTTGCCAAGAGAGAGCTGGGTTTGGCAGCTCGCAGTGGAAAGTCATTGAGGCTTTTTATAAGGCTTGAGGCCTGTCTTCCCTTCTTGGCCTGGTGTATTTCCATTGTCGAGGCCTGTAAGCTGGCCTGTGTCTGACCTCTACCTCTGATCGCCTGTATTCTGCCCTCCCTTGAGGTCTATCTGACTGGAAAGGACCACCCCTTTTGTTGGCCAATTTCTGCTAAAACGCAGGAGGCTGAAACCTGGGTGGTAAGAAATCTCTTTCACCGCTTGTACAGATTTTCCCTTATCCTTCATCTTCTTTAATGCATCCTTACCTGAATCTCAAAGAGAGCACATCCAGCTGCAAAGCGGTGCATCCAATAATTTGACCTTAACAGCGATTCTGGTACACAGATGTTCTTTTAACTGCAAGCATTGCCTCTAACGACAGAGCCTGTAACTGCTGCCTTTCTACAGGACGCCTCTGAAGGAATCAAACCCATACTGCAAAAGTATGCTTTTCCCCACTTGTTCAGAAGCTGCCGTATGCAATAAATCCTGCATTTCTTTTAAGAGGATCTGAATCTGGAAGCATCTCTTTGTTTGGGGAACTGAGACATCAAAAATTGGCTGATATTTTAGCATGTGAAACTGGCAATTCAAGGCTCATTACAAAGTTGCAGTGATGTATATACCCTCCTTTCCCATCTGTCTAATGCTCTGGAATCTCTGTCAGAGGGAACTGGGTTTTTGCTGGATGGGTCCCTGAGAAATAGTTTCCTTGTGGTCAGCAACAGGCTTTTGTACAGAAAATTTGCAGACAGTCAAGGACTCCTGTAATATCTATCAGGCTTTAACTGGGGCCGGGGGTAAGTGGAGTCAGGGCTTTAAACTGGATTCAGTGGCCACACTCATCTGGCTGGCAATATCTAAAACTGGCGGATAGCAAGGGGTCTGTGTTGAGTCAATAAAAATGAAGTCTCTCTGAGCCTCTTCTTGATTCGGAGTAATCCTGGCCTTCCCAATGGAAATGTTCCCTCATGGTATGTAAGGTCTCCCCAAAGGAGTAATCCCTTGTATGTGATGAGGTTGACGGAATTGGATTCCCCTCAGCATCAGAATCCTCTATAAGGGGGGTAAAGAATATCCTAGGTCCGAGGGAAGAGTCCAGAGAAATGGGACACCTGGTCAGGAAGATTTCATAGTCTGCATCCTGTCCTGGCCTTTTATCAGGAGGGTGGGACCCTCTGGATCAGGGTAAGATTAGGTCCTCAGCCATTTTTTGCATTTGTTTCTTAGGTAATGTGGAAGCCTGTCCAGAGAGAGTTGTGGTCTGTTTCTTTGCTTTTAAGCGGGGCTTAGACTTAGCAGAGGGTTTAATGTGGTTAACCTGGTAGGTCTGAAAACACCCTCTGTAGCTGTGGTTTGCTCAGCTACTTTGGTTCCTCTGAAGGGTTAGGACCGGTTGAAAGGAAAATCTAGTATCCGGCATCCGGGCCCCAGCCAGCTCCACGTGGGAGTTGGAGGTGGTCTGTGGTTCTGTGGAAGCGTAGTCAGGGGCCGCGAGTAGGCACCTCGCTGAAAACCGGGAGAACTGCGACCGCCCAGAAGAAGAGGCCTCATAGTCAGTTTTAAATAGCCTTGGATGCCTTGTCTCTGCGCTTTTATGCATTATGGCTTGAATTTCGACGGCATGGTGTAATTGAATTTTCTGCCAAAATAATGTCTGGCAAAATCAAACCGGATGTTTAATAGTGAGCTTGTTAAACCTTACCACAAAACCGCACAACCAGTGACGCTGGGTGGCTGAAGGGCTCAGGGCCTTAGGCATGGAATACAATAGGGAGTGGGGAAATCTTATGAGGTAATTCGCTTCCCTGGAAAGAAATACAGTTATGGCTAACTTTATCGATGACACGGTCTGAGGCAAGAAAAAGTTTTCCTAATCGGGTACTTAGCTTTTTTAGAAGACTCGGTTCTGGATTTGGAAATGAAAATTCCCAGGAGTCGGTCCGACCGGCACTTTGCCAACTGGGCTTCTGCTTATGGGCACCACAGCCAAGAAAAGAAAGACTGAAGAAAATGCGGTTGTGGGCTGCTGGTCTTGTATACCTCAAGTCGCACCGTGACGCCAGGGAGGAGGCATAAAAGCAACAGCAAATCATCACCGACCAAGACTCTGGAACTCTGGTCCGCTCATGGACGGACCGCTTGGACGGCAGGATACAACCCGCGTAATGACTGCAGCAGTGCAACACGCATGAACATCTGCTTTTGCTTTGGGCACCAATTGCGCGGCAAGAAAGACTGGAGAAAATGGCGCTGGCTTGCATCTTATATATACCTTAGCGAATGGACGCCAGGGGAAGTTAGCGACAGTAAACCAACGCGGACCAAGACTTTGGAACTCTGGTCGATTAAGTGGACCGCCTTGATGGCAGGGATGATAACCTGAAGTGTAGTGACCGCGCGTAGCAGTGAAACACCGAACATCAGTGTGGTATCTATGGCACACATGTATCAGGACAACAGCAGCCACGTCAGCCGATGTCTGAATGGTACCCACATTGGCAGATGCCCAGGGGTTCCGCTACACAGAGCACTGTTGGTCATCATGCCTCTGGCAGATGTGCTGTACAATCTCCTCAACAACACGCATGTTCCAGGCTGTCAGCGGAGGCACAGGCAAGTGGGCCGAATGCGAGCGGCACACCAAACAGGGATCATAAGGGCTACGTGAGGGCTCATAACACCCTCTGTAATGACAGTATCCATGACCTAGCAGGTGCCATATAACGCATCAATTGGCACTGAGGTCATTGATGGACGCCAGGGGTGAGACAGGCTGGATGTCCTCCATAACAATGTCATGTCCATGTGCCAGGACAGTGCGGGACGGTTGAGACGCGTCACGACGCGGACGGCGTGCCAGCAACACTCAGCAGCTGGAGGTCGCTGCAGGATGTCCAGCAAGTCGTGGGCAACAGCAGGCTCTGAAAAGCCTGTGTGAGGTGCCAGTACCAGCCCCAGTAATGTTGAGGGCCGGCTGTCCATAGACCTGTCGGTAGAAGACCACGCGGCATGTGGTTTCTCGGCCAGTCCTAAAAGCAGGGACCTGATCCAGTGGAGACATGTCAACCCTTCGGATTAGTACCCAGTCTGGATTAGTACCTGATACTGTCTCTGTAGCAAACCCCTGCCTGGCACAGGTTCCATATCCATGGCACAGAGACGGTGATCTGTAAAGCCTGCCAAGTGTACACAGTCTTTGTCTAGAAGCTGTCCCACAACCCCTCGTGATATGGCACGCCACATGGTAGAAAGTACAGTTTTGTACCTACCATAAAATGTAGATGCCCTTCTGCGCAATACAGCCTGCAGGTAATGACAGATGGGTTTTCAGGGTTTTCAGCCAGGCGTCCTCCTGTCGGACGCACCGCAAAGTCTTGGTCCGGCGCCGGTTGTTGTCACAGACATTCCTTGATGCGCCAGGAAGTGCCAGAGTATATAAGACATACAGCCGATTTCCATGTTCATCAGTCTTTTCTTTTGCCCCAGATGTCAGGTGCTCCCAGAAGGAAGGCACGTATATAACATAATGCTTATATCCATATACAAGCAATGCAATAAGTAATCCAAAATCAGTGTGGTTGTAAGCAAATAAAACATAGCAGGATAAATTCCAAGTCAGGTCAGTGTAGTGCTGAAGAGGGGATGTTAGGCCCCATGCCTTTCACCAAGTGTGGAAGGAGGGAGGGAACAGCACTGCAGTTGCATTCTCGCCTGACTTTCCCGAACATCTGCTATTTATGGTAGGTACAAAACTGTACTATGTTCATCGTGGCATGCCAGCCGTGGTAATGTAATGACAGAGATGGTGTGGGTAGAGTCCCAAAGCTATGGCATAGGGGTGGTAGGTACCATGAGGAACCGGGAAGGAGCCAGAATGCCCTGCAAACAGCAGGTGGCAAAGCCTGCTCTTGTTCTGGAATATAAGGGCAGATGGTAGTGCTTTTGTAAGGTGGCGGTACAGAACTCCAAGTGGCTGCCTCCAAGATATCCTTCTAGTAGGCACACCTCTCCAGAGGAAGGGCCTGTAGGAGGTGAAGCCGTTGCTGTCCTGGTGGAGTGAGATCTGATAATACCAGCGGGGACATGTGTTTCCCAGCTGTGATAGGAGTAACAAAACCGCATGGAAAAATGGCCACAAATCCACTTGAACGGTTCGATGGTCTGCTTGTAACTGGTTTCCCGAGACCCTGGCAGTATAGGACACAAAAGTTGGTCTGATTTCCTGAAGGGCTTTGCCTGTCCAAAGCCAGTAAACGTAGCTGCCCGTGTGGGATGTTCAAAGAGTGAAGCTGAGCCTTTCCCTTTGTTGGTTTTGAGGGTTGTGATAAAAAAGTAGGAAGATGTATTGGTTTGGTTTAAGGTCACCCTAGAGACCACTTGGTAGGCATAAAAGATGCGGTTGGTGCCAAGGTGTGGAAACCCTGTCCTGATGGAAGTTATTGAGGAAATGGCTGCACCGTTTACGAGGGCCTGAGTTCAGGAAACCCTGCATGCAGCTGAAGTGATGGCCAGCAAAGCTTTCGTTTTCCAGGGTCAAATATTGTGTGATCTGTTGCAGCAGCAAGTTCAAAAGGATGCGGTTAATTTTCTAGTATGTGCAATTGAAGGTCCCAGGGCTGGTATTGGTTGTTTCTTTGAAGTCTTTATATTCTTAGCTCTCTCTTGAGGAAATCCGGCTGCCGTAAGAGCGGATGTGAGGATAAAGGAGGATCCGCAGGTATGAATTTGCAGAGATGGCTAGTTGCGTGTATTTTAATCAGAAGAAAATGAAAGTCCACTGCTCAGTAGTTCAGCTAGGTACTGTAAAACCTTGGAGGTAAGTTAAATTTTCTAGGGTCCTGGGGTCCTCTTTTTCTCATTCCGGTCAGCAAAAACCGCTCCATTTTTATCATGGAGTGTGTTTTCTAGTGATGTGTCTTCTCTGCTCCAAGATGACATCCTGGCACCTCCTTGGAGAGTAGAGCCTTTGATGTAGTGTTAAGGGGATTTTGCATGCAAAGCGAGGTTGGAGTGTTTTCAGCTGGCTGGCGTGTAGGTCTTGTAGTTGTTCTTAAGGCGTCAGCAGGAGAGGTATTAGGAGGCAGGGACCAGGGGGACGAGTATGTGTTAGACTCCTCAGGAGTGGATACCAAAAGGTTGCCTTGGCCAGTTCTGAGTGTTGGTTCACCAGTATCATCCTCGGGTTTGTCTGTTCTCGCCAAAAAGTACCTTGGGCAGAAGAGGCAGAGGTGGGAATGCAGCTAAACTGTCCATGTTGTCTCAACTGAATGAATGCTGGCGCCTCCCACTTTCCAGGCCCCTTGGATGGAAAGTCCTGAACAAAAATTCTTCTTTCAATTGATGGTTTCGGGGTGAGAGGGCAAAGATCTATATCTGGCATCCCCACTCTTGGACTATCTCCCTCGTAAACAATCCTGATGGATGTAGTCGCATTCGTGTGATCCGCCGCTTGCTATTTCTGCCTCAGAGTGTCTGCCAGTGTGTTTTCCTTCCGTCCCCTGGCCAAAAGTAGTGTGCCTTGAAGTTCCGACTTCTGTCTTCTAGGAGCCAAGTTCCAAAGAGTCATGGTCTATGCACAAGGGGTAAGGCTGAGTGAGTTCTCCCTGTTTGTTTGGCGTAAATTGCCATTACTGTGGTGTTGTCTGTTCTTAATGAGCAATTGTCCTGGATGTAGTAGAAGTTCTTGAAAGCTGTGTAATTGCATTTATTACTGCCAGCATTTTTTTGATTGATGTGCAGGTAAGCTTTTTCCTTTGGGGACCATCTGCCCTGAATGCACCTGTCAAACCTTTTCTATGTGCGCCCCCTAGGCGTAATCTGAGGCGTCCTTGTGGTTATGTGACTTTGTTTTGCTTTGGAGGCTTGCACAGAATGGGAGAGGCCTGTGCTTAGTTGGACATGCTTGGGCTCTGTTACTCATAGAAATTCCTTCTTTTCAGTAGACACGGGGAATTATTGGAATCGATTGCTTCCAAGCTGTGACTGTGTTGGAGACTCCTATAGATTTTTTAGGGTACCATTGAAGTTTCTCATATGCAGCTTTTGCACACCTGGATTAGAAGAATGCAATGTGATGCCATGGAATCCTGGTGAGCCTGCAGGATTTTCTCGCAGTAAGCCTGGTGCTTTTTGCTGGTATTTTGAAGTACTGAGATAATTGCCCCTTGTTTTTCTTCTGGCGATGCGAAGCGCCATCATCTGGGTGTTTGGTGTCCAAGCTGGCACCCAGTGAAGGTTATTTTCTGGAGAAGGTGTTAGCTTTGATTTCCTCAGCGTGTTGGATGGTGTATCCCAGAGAAAGTAACTGTGTCACACATATGCCAGATGTTCCAGTAGTATATGTTTGCTGTCCGGGCTTGATCAGGCAGTCGTGTCCAGATAAGTGGGAAAAATTTGTATCCCTTGTTGTCTGCATTATGCAATCACTGGATG
The DNA here is from genome assembly GCF_019279795.1 of Protopterus annectens. Taxonomy (NCBI): domain Eukaryota; kingdom Metazoa; phylum Chordata; order Ceratodontiformes; family Protopteridae; genus Protopterus; species Protopterus annectens. The sequence goes on from NC_056733.1 coordinate 835,287,327, forward strand.
CTGGGTAAGGCACTTCGGTGAAGTCACCTGGCTTAGTAGATAAGCCAAAGGGCAATGCAGAGAATTGGATAGTGGATTGAACCCTGCAAGAAATCTGAGGTATCTTCTGCAGCTTTGTCTGGGATTGGGACATGCAGGTATGCTCTCCTTGAGGTCCGCATCGTTGGCCAGCCAAAAACTCCTTGCCCAGCATGGAAGAAGTTGCTGTAATGTGAGCATCTGAATTTTTGGTACGAGTAGAAATGTGTTAGGTATTTGGATAAGTCCAGAATGGGTCTCCAGTCGGTCTTTTCTTGGTACCAGGAAAGCCTTGGAATAAAACCTTGGCCTTGTTGGAAAGCAGAGGGTACCTTTGTATAGTTCCTCATGCTTAGAGCTTTGAAATTTGCAGATGTGCCCTTACCCTTTGATTTTGGTGGTAGGTTTGGCATGCGCTCATCATTTTGGAAGAGTGTGAAATTGAAACTTTGTAGCCCTGTTTATAAATGTCCAGTATCCGTTTGTCTGTTGTGACACATGCCAATTGCTTTTTGCAATAATGCTACTTTCTCCCAAAAAGGTGCTGCCAGTTGAGACGCATTACATGGAAATGAGGGAGTCATTGAGTTTGTTTCCTGTATTGGTTGTGCACTGTCTCACCACCTCTGGGTGCCGTGGAGATTGCCATTGTCTGCCTCCTATAAGACCTCCCTTGGTGATTGCCTCTGCCCCTTCCTCGCCTGTATCTGCCTTTGGGCTGGTCAGTGGCTGAAAGGTAATTCAGTTTTTGATGGCCAATCTCATAAATCGTGGTGGCTGAACCCAAGAAAGCTTGGACAGTCTGCATAGATTTGGCTTTCCATTTTTCGTATTATACCTCACAGGCATTGGTACCAAAGAACATCCTTCTGTAAAGGTGCATCAAGAAGTTTGCTTCACATGATCAGGCAGATTTTGTTCCTAAGCCAGAATGTTCATGTAACGACTGATCCTGTAGGGAAGCCGCCCATTGGAGGTGCCTCTAGGGTAATGTAACCACATTGTAAAGGTAAAGCCACTCACCTTGTTCTGCACTATGGATCATATCCTGTAACTTTAAATCTGGCTGTTCAGGTTGAGACATCATTTGTTTTTAATTGTGATAGCAGGAACTGAGTTGGTATTTAATCATATGAAACTGGCAGGCTTGTCTCATGGCAAGGGGTGGCCGAGGTATAACCTCTTACTCCCACCTTTCAAGGGATCTAG